>NW_028252368.1:0-24430 GCF_964263255.1 Lissotriton vulgaris | reverse complement strand
AAAACATTTGAAAACGGACCATTTTCCACATTTCTGAAGCATGACGTAATGGGGGGGTGTTATCTCTTTTGTCGAAAATCAGCCGTTTTTGCTCGAACATTAAATGCCTCCAAATGGTATTTAATTAACTTCCCGGGGTGAAGAAACCCTTTTTGAGAACTCAGAGTGAGTAAATTGGCCATTTTCATGCACTTTTAACCATTCCATAAATCTTGTGTTTTGGGCCCCTGGAAGCATGAAAATCACTTTAAACATGCTAATTTTAGCTCTAACACTGATGATCCACCTACAAATGTGAACTGACGTTCAAAAATAAAACATTTGAAAACGGACCATTTTCCACATTTCTGAAGCATGACGTAATGGGGGGGTGTTATCTCTTTTGTCGAAAATCAGCCGTTTTTGCTCGAACATTAAATGCCTCCAAATGGTATTTAATTAACTTCCCGAGCCCCTGGAAGCATGAAAATCACTTTAAACATGCTAATTTTAGCTCTAACACTGATGATCCACCTACAAATGTGAACTGACGTTCAAAAATAAAACATTTGAAAACGGACCATTTTCCACATTTCTGAAGCATGACGTAATGGGGGGGTGTTATCTCTTTTGTCGAAAATCAGCCGTTTTTGCTCGAACATTAAATGCCTCCAAATGGTATTTAATTAACTTCCCGGGGTGAAGAAACCCTTTTTGAGAACTCAGAGTGAGTAAATTGGCCATTTTCATGCACTTTTAACCATTCCATAAATCTTGTGTTTTGGGCCCCTGGAAGCATGAAAATCACTTTAAACATGCTAATTTTAGCTCTAACACTGATGATCCACCTACAAATGTGAACTGACATTCAAAAATAAAACATTTGAAAACGGACCATTTTCCACATTTCTGAAGCATGACGTAATGGGGGGGGTGTTATCTCTTTTGTCGAAAATCAGCCGTTTTTGCTCGAACATTAAATGCCTCCAAATGGTATTTAATTAACTTCCCGGGGTGAAGAAACCCTTTTTGAGAACTCAGAGTGAGTAAATTGGCCATTTTCATGCACTTTTAACCATTCCATAAATCTTGTGTTTTGGGCCCCTGGAAGCATGAAAATCACTTTAAACATGCTAATTTTAGCTCTAACACTGATGATCCACCTACAAATGTGAACTGACGTTCAAAAATAAAACATTTGAAAACGGACCATTTTCCACATTTCTGAAGCATGACGTAATGGGGGGGTGTTATCTCTTTTGTCGAAAATCAGCCGTTTTTGCTCGAACATTAAATGCCTCCAAATGGTATTTAATTAACTTCCCGAGCCCCTGGAAGCATGAAAATCACTTTAAACATGCTAATTTTAGCTCTAACACTGATGATCCACCTACAAATGTGAACTGACGTTCAAAAATAAAACATTTGAAAACGGACCATTTTCCACATTTCTGAAGCATGACGTAATGGGGGGGTGTTATCTCTTTTGTCGAAAATCAGCCGTTTTTGCTCGAACATTAAATGCCTCCAAATGGTATTTAATTAACTTCCCGAGCCCCTGGAAGCATGAAAATCACTTTAAACATGCTAATTTTAGCTCTAACACTGATGATCCACCTACAAATGTGAACTGACGTTCAAAAATAAAACATTTGAAAACGGACCATTTTCCACATTTCTGAAGCATGACGTAATGGGGGGGTGTTATCTCTTTTGTTGAAAATCAGCCGTTTTTGCTCGAACATTAAATGCCTCCAAATGGTATTTAATTAACTTCCCGAGCCCCTGGAAGCATGAAAATCACTTTAAACATGCTAATTTTAGCTCTAACACTGATGATCCACCTACAAATGTGAACTGACGTTCAAAAATAAAACATTTGAAAACGGACCATTTTCCACATTTCTGAAGCATGACGTAATGGGGGGGTGTTATCTCTTTTGTCGAAAATCAGCCGTTTTTGCTCGAACATTAAATGCCTCCAAATGGTATTTAATTAACTTCCCGAGCCCCTGGAAGCATGAAAATCACTTTAAACATGCTAATTTTAGCTCTAACACTGATGATCCACCTACAAATGTGAACTGACGTTCAAAAATAAAACATTTGAAAACGGACCATTTTCCACATTTCTGAAGCATGACGTAATGGGGGGGTGTTATCTCTTTTGTCGAAAATCAGCCGTTTTTGCTCGAACATTAAATGCCTCCAAATGGTATTTAATTAACTTCCCGGGGTGAAGAAACACTTTTTGAGAACTCAGAGTGAGTAAATTGGCCATTTTCATGCACTTTTAACCATTCCATAAATCTTGTGTTTTGGGCCCCTGGAAGCATGAAAATCACTTTAAACATGCTAATTTTAGCTCTAACACTGATGATCCACCTACAAATGTGAACTGACGTTCAAAAATAAAACATTTGAAAACGGACCATTTTCCACATTTCTGAAGCATGACGTAATGGGGGGGTGTTATCTCTTTTGTCGAAAATCAGCCGTTTTTGCTCGAACATTAAATGCCTCCAAATGGTATTTAATTAACTTCCCGAGCCCCTGGAAGCATGAAAATCACTTTAAACATGCTAATTTTAGCTCTAACACTGATGATCCACCTACAAATGTGAACTGACGTTCAAAAATAAAACATTTGAAAACGGACCATTTTCCACATTTTTGAAGCATGACGTAATGGGGGGGTGTTATCTCTTTTGTCGAAAATCAGCCGTTTTTGCTCGAACATTAAATGCCTCCAAATGGTATTTAATTAACTTCCCGAGCCCCTGGAAGCATGAAAATCACTTTAAACATGCTAATTTTAGCTCTAACACTGATGATCCACCTACAAATGTGAACTGACGTTCAAAAATAAAACATTTGAAAACGGACCATTTTCCACATTTCTGAAGCATGACGTAATGGGGGGGTGTTATCTCTTTTGTCGAAAATCAGCCGTTTTTGCTCGAACATTAAATGCCTCCAAATGGTATTTAATTAACTTCCCGAGCCCCTGGAAGCATGAAAATCACTTTAAACATGCTAATTTTAGCTCTAACACTGATGATCCACCTACAAATGTGAACTGACGTTCAAAAATAAAACATTTGAAAACGGACCATTTTCCACATTTCTGAAGCATGACGTAATGGGGGGGTGTTATCTCTTTTGTCGAAAATTAGCCGTTTTTGCTCGAACATTAAATGCCTCCAAATGGTATTTAATTAACTTCCCGAGCCCCTGGAAGCATGAAAATCACTTTAAACATGCTAATTTTAGCTCTAACACTGATGATCCACCTACAAATGTGAACTGACGTTCAAAAATAAAACATTTGAAAACGGACCATTTTCCACATTTCTGAAGCATGACGTAATGGGGGGGTGTTATCTCTTTTGTCGAAAATCAGCCGTTTTTGCTCGAACATTAAATGCCTCCAAATGGTATTTAATTAACTTCCCGGGGTGAAGAAACCCTTTTTGAGAACTCAGAGTGAGTAAATTGGCCATTTTCATGCACTTTTAACCATTCCATAAATCTTGTGTTTTGGGCCCCTGGAAGCATGAAAATCACTTTAAACATGCTAATTTTAGCTCTAACACTGATGATCCACCTACAAATGTGAACTGACGTTCAAAAATAAAACATTTGAAAACGGACCATTTTCCACATTTCTGAAGCATGACGTAATGGGGGGGTGTTATCTCTTTTGTCGAAAATCAGCCGTTTTTGCTCGAACATTAAATGCCTCCAAATGGTATTTAATTAACTTCCCAGGGTGAAGAAACCCTTTTTGAGAACTCAGAGTGAGTAAATTGGCCATTTTCATGCACTTTTAACCATTCCATAAATCTTGTGTTTTGGGCCCCTGGAAGCATGAAAATCACTTTAAACATGCTAATTTTAGCTCTAACACTGATGATCCACCTACAAATGTGAACTGACGTTCAAAAATAAAACATTTGAAAACGGACCATTTTCCACATTTCTGAAGCATGACGTAATGGGGGGGTGTTATCTCTTTTGTCGAAAATCAGCCGTTTTTGCTCGAACATTAAATGCCTCCAAATGGTATTTAATTAACTTCCCGGGGTGAAGAAACCCTTTTTGAGAACTCAGAGTGAGTAAATTGGCCATTTTCATGCACTTTTAACCATTCCATAAATCTTGTGTTTTGGGCCCCTGGAAGCATGAAAATCACTTTAAACATGCTAATTTTAGCTCTAACACTGATGATCCACCTACAAATGTGAACTGACGTTCAAAAATAAAACATTTGAAAACGGACCATTTTCCACATTTCTGAAGCATGACGTAATGGGGGGGTGTTATCTCTTTTGTCGAAAATCAGCCGTTTTTGCTCGAACATTAAATGCCTCCAAATGGTATTTAATTAACTTCCCGAGCCCCTGGAAGCATGAAAATCACTTTAAACATGCTAATTTTAGCTCTAACACTGATGATCCACCTACAAATGTGAACTGACGTTCAAAAATAAAACATTTGAAAACGGACCATTTTCCACATTTCTGAAGCATGACGTAATGGGGGGGTGTTATCTCTTTTGTCGAAAATCAGCCGTTTTTGCTCGAACATTAAATGCCTCCAAATGGTATTTAATTAACTTCCCGAGCCCCTGGAAGCATGAAAATCACTTTAAACATGCTAATTTTAGCTCTAACACTGATGATCCACCTACAAATGTGAACTGACGTTCAAAAATAAAACATTTGAAAACGGACCATTTTCCACATTTCTGAAGCATGACGTAATGGGGGGGTGTTATCTCTTTTGTCGAAAATCAGCCGTTTTTGCTCGAACATTAAATGCCTCCAAATGGTATTTAATTAACTTCCCGAGCCCCTGGAAGCATGAAAATCACTTTAAACATGCTAATTTTAGCTCTAACACTGATGATCCACCTACAAATGTGAACTGACGTTCAAAAATAAAACATTTGAAAACGGACCATTTTCCACATTTCTGAAGCATGACGTAATGGGGGGGTGTTATCTCTTTTGTCGAAAATCAGCCGTTTTTGCTCGAACATTAAATGCCTCCAAATGGTATTTAATTAACTTCCCGAGCCCCTGGAAGCATGAAAATCACTTTAAACATGCTAATTTTAGCTCTAACACTGATGATCCACCTACAAATGTGAACTGACGTTCAAAAATAAAACATTTGAAAACGGACCATTTTCCACATTTCTGAAGCATGACGTAATGGGGGGGTGTTATCTCTTTTGTCGAAAATCAGCCGTTTTTGCTCGAACATTAAATGCCTCCAAATGGTATTTAATTAACTTCCCGAGCCCCTGGAAGCATGAAAATCACTTTAAACATGCTAATTTTAGCTCTAACACTGATGATCCACCTACAAATGTGAACTGACGTTCAAAAATAAAACATTTGAAAACGGACCATTTTCCACATTTCTGAAGCATGACGTAATGGGGGGGTGTTATCTCTTTTGTCGAAAATCAGCCGTTTTTGCTCGAACATTAAATGCCTCCAAATGGTATTTAATTAACTTCCCGGGGTGAAGAAACCCTTTTTGAGAACTCAGAGTGAGTAAATTGGCCATTTTCATGCACTTTTAACCATTCCATAAATCTTGTGTTTTGGGCCCCTGGAAGCATGAAAATCACTTTAAACATGCTAATTTTAGCTCTAACACTGATGATCCACCTACAAATGTGAACTGACGTTCAAAAATAAAACATTTGAAAACGGACCATTTTCCACATTTCTGAAGCATGACGTAATGGGGGGGTGTTATCTCTTTTGTCGAAAATCAGCCGTTTTTGCTCGAACATTAAATGCCTCCAAATGGTATTTAATTAACTTCCCGAGCCCCTGGAAGCATGAAAATCACTTTAAACATGCTAATTTTAGCTCTAACACTGATGATCCACCTACAAATGTGAACTGACGTTCAAAAATAAAACATTTGAATACGGACCATTTTCCACATTTCTGAAGCATGACGTAATGGGGGGGTGTTATCTCTTTTGTCGAAAATCAGCCGTTTTTGCTCGAACATTAAATGCCTCCAAATGGTATTTAATTAACTTCCCGAGCCCCTGGAAGCATGAAAATCACTTTAAACATGCTAATTTTAGCTCTAACACTGATGATCCACCTACAAATGTGAACTGACGTTCAAAAATAAAACATTTGAAAACGGACCATTTTCCACATTTCTGAAGCATGACGTAATGGGGGGGTGTTATCTCTTTTGTCGAAAATCAGCCGTTTTTGCTCGAACATTAAATGCCTCCAAATGGTATTTAATTAACTTCCCGAGCCCCTGGAAGCATGAAAATCACTTTAAACATGCTAATTTTAGCTCTAACACTGATGATCCACCTACAAATGTGAACTGACGTTCAAAAATAAAACATTTGAAAACGGACCATTTTCCACATTTCTGAAGCATGACGTAATGGGGGGGTGTTATCTCTTTTGTCGAAAATCAGCCGTTTTTGCTCGAACATTAAATGCCTCCAAATGGTATTTAATTAACTTCCCGGGGTGAAGAAACCCTTTTTGAGAACTCAGAGTGAGTAAATTGGCCATTTTCATGCACTTTTAACCATTCCATAAATCTTGTGTTTTGGGCCCCTGGAAGCATGAAAATCACTTTAAACATGCTAATTTTAGCTCTAACACTGATGATCCACCTACAAATGTGAACTGACGTTCAAAAATAAAACATTTGAAAACGGACCATTTTCCACATTTCTGAAGCATGACGTAATGGGGGGGTGTTATCTCTTTTGTCGAAAATCAGCCGTTTTTGCTCGAACATTAAATGCCTCCAAATGGTATTTAATTAACTTCCCGGGGTGAAGAAACCCTTTTTGAGAACTCAGAGTGAGTAAATTGGCCATTTTCATGCACTTTTAACCATTCCATAAATCTTGTGTTTTGGGCCCCTGGAAGCATGAAAATCACTTTAAACATGCTAATTTTAGCTCTAACACTGATGATCCACCTACAAATGTGAACTGACGTTCAAAAATAAAACATTTGAAAACGGACCATTTTCCACATTTCTGAAGCATGACGTAATGGGGGGGTGTTATCTCTTTTGTCGAAAATCAGCCGTTTTTGCTCGAACATTAAATGCCTCCAAATGGTATTTAATTAACTTCCCGAGCCCCTGGAAGCATGAAAATCACTTTAAACATGCTAATTTTAGCTCTAACACTGATGATCCACCTACAAATGTGAACTGACGTTCAAAAATAAAACATTTGAAAACGGACCATTTTCCACATTTCTGAAGCATGACGTAATGGGGGGGTGTTATCTCTTTTGTCGAAAATCAGCCGTTTTTGCTCGAACATTAAATGCCTCCAAATGGTATTTAATTAACTTCCCGGGGTGAAGAAACCCTTTTTGAGAACTCAGAGTGAGTAAATTGGCCATTTTCATGCACTTTTAACCATTCCATAAATCTTGTGTTTTGGGCCCCTGGAAGCATGAAAATCACTTTAAACATGCTAATTTTAGCTCTAACACTGATGATCCACCTACAAATGTGAACTGACGTTCAAAAATAAAACATTTGAAAACGGACCATTTTCCACATTTCTGAAGCATGACGTAATGGGGGGGTGTTATCTCTTTTGTCGAAAATCAGCCGTTTTTGCTCGAACATTAAATGCCTCCAAATGGTATTTAATTAACTTCCCGAGCCCCTGGAAGCATGAAAATCACTTTAAACATGCTAATTTTAGCTCTAACACTGATGATCCACCTACAAATGTGAACTGACGTTCAAAAATAAAACATTTGAAAACGGACCATTTTCCACATTTCTGAAGCATGACGTAATGGGGGGGTGTTATCTCTTTTGTCGAAAATCAGCCGTTTTTGCTCGAACATTAAATGCCTCCAAATGGTATTTAATTAACTTCCCGAGCCCCTGGAAGCATGAAAATCACTTTAAACATGCTAATTTTAGCTCTAACACTGATGATCCACCTACAAATGTGAACTGACGTTCAAAAATAAAACATTTGAAAACGGACCATTTTCCACATTTCTGAAGCATGACGTAATGGGGGGGTGTTATCTCTTTTGTCGAAAATCAGCCGTTTTTGCTCGAACATTAAATGCCTCCAAATGGTATTTAATTAACTTCCCGGGGTGAAGAAACCCTTTTTGAGAACTCAGAGTGAGTAAATTGGCCATTTTCATGCACTTTTAACCATTCCATAAATCTTGTGTTTTGGGCCCCTGGAAGCATGAAAATCACTTTAAACATGCTAATTTTAGCTCTAACACTGATGATCCACCTACAAATGTGAACTGACGTTCAAAAATAAAACATTTGAAAACGGACCATTTTCCACATTTCTGAAGCATGACGTAATGGGGGGGTGTTATCTCTTTTGTCGAAAATCAGCCGTTTTTGCTCGAACATTAAATGCCTCCAAATGGTATTTAATTAACTTCCCGGGGTGAAGAAACCCTTTTTGAGAACTCAGAGTGAGTAAATTGGCCATTTTCATGCACTTTTAACCATTCCATAAATCTTGTGTTTTGGGCCCCTGGAAGCATGAAAATCACTTTAAACATGCTAATTTTAGCTCTAACACTGATGATCCACCTACAAATGTGAACTGACGTTCAAAAATAAAACATTTGAAAACGGACCATTTTCCACATTTCTGAAGCATGACGTAATGGGGGGGTGTTATCTCTTTTGTCGAAAATCAGCCGTTTTTGCTCGAACATTAAATGCCTCCAAATGGTATTTAATTAACTTCCCGAGCCCCTGGAAGCATGAAAATCACTTTAAACATGCTAATTTTAGCTCTAACACTGATGATCTACCTACAAATGTGAACTGACGTTCAAAAATAAAACATTTGAAAACGGACCATTTTCCACATTTCTGAAGCATGACGTAATGGGGGGGTGTTATCTCTTTTGTCGAAAATCAGCCGTTTTTGCTCGAACATTAAATGCCTCCAAATGGTATTTAATTAACTTCCCGAGCCCCTGGAAGCATGAAAATCACTTTAAACATGCTAATTTTAGCTCTAACACTGATGATCCACCTACAAATGTGAACTGACGTTCAAAAATAAAACATTTGAAAACGGACCATTTTCCACATTTCTGAAGCATGACGTAATGGGGGGGTGTTATCTCTTTTGTCGAAAATCAGCCGTTTTTGCTCGAACATTAAATGCCTCCAAATGGTATTTAATTAACTTCCCGAGCCCCTGGAAGCATGAAAATCACTTTAAACATGCTAATTTTAGCTCTAACACTGATGATCCACCTACAAATGTGAACTGACGTTCAAAAATAAAACATTTGAAAACGGACCATTTTCCACATTTCTGAAGCATGACGTAATGGGGGGGTGTTATCTCTTTTGTCGAAAATCAGCCGTTTTTGCTCGAACATTAAATGCCTCCAAATGGTATTTAATTAACTTCCCGGGGTGAAGAAACCCTTTTTGAGAACTCAGAGTGAGTAAATTGGCCATTTTCATGCACTTTTAACCATTCCATAAATCTTGTGTTTTGGGCCCCTGGAAGCATGAAAATCACTTTAAACATGCTAATTTTAGCTCTAACACTGATGATCCACCTACAAATGTGAACTGACGTTCAAAAATAAAACATTTGAAAACGGACCATTTTCCACATTTCTGAAGCATGACGTAATGGGGGGGTGTTATCTCTTTTGTCGAAAATCAGCCGTTTTTGCTCGGACATTAAATGCCTCCAAATGGTATTTAATTAACTTCCCGAGCCCCTGGAAGCATGAAAATCACTTTAAACATGCTAATTTTAGCTCTAACACTGATGATCCACCTACAAATGTGAACTGACGTTCAAAAATAAAACATTTGAAAACGGACCATTTTCCACATTTCTGAAGCATGACGTAATGGGGGGGTGTTATCTCTTTTGTCGAAAATCAGCCGTTTTTGCTCGAACATTAAATGCCTCCAAATGGTATTTAATTAACTTCCCGAGCCCCTGGAAGCATGAAAATCACTTTAAACATGCTAATTTTAGCTCTAACACTGATGATCCACCTACAAATGTGAACTGACGTTCAAAAATAAAACATTTGAAAACGGACCATTTTCCACATTTCTGAAGCATGACGTAATGGGGGGGTGTTATCTCTTTTGTCGAAAATCAGCCATTTTTGCTCGAACATTAAATGCCTCCAAATGGTATTTAATTAACTTCCCGGGGTGAAGAAACCCTTTTTGAGAACTCAGAGTGAGTAAATTGGCCATTTTCATGCACTTTTAACCATTCCATATATCTTGTGTTTTGGGCCCCTGGAAGCATGAAAATCACTTTAAACATGCTAATTTTAGCTCTAACACTGATGATCCACCTACAAATGTGAACTGACGTTCAAAAATAAAACATTTGAAAACGGACCATTTTCCACATTTCTGAAGCATGACGTAATGGGGGGGTGTTATCTCTTTTGTCGAAAATCAGCCGTTTTTGCTCGAACATTAAATGCCTCCAAATGGTATTTAATTAACTTCCCGAGCCCCTGGAAGCATGAAAATCACTTTAAACATGCTAATTTTAGCTCTAACACTGATGATCCACCTACAAATGTGAACTGACGTTCAAAAATAAAACATTTGAAAACGGACCATTTTCCACATTTCTGAAGCATGACGTAATGGGGGGGTGTTATCTCTTTTGTCGAAAATCAGCCGTTTTTGCTCGAACATTAAATGCCTCCAAATGGTATTTAATTAACTTCCCGGGGTGAAGAAACCCTTTTTGAGAACTCAGAGTGAGTAAATTGGCCATTTTCATGCACTTTTAACCATTCCATAAATCTTGTGTTTTGGGCCCCTGGAAGCATGAAAATCACTTTAAACATGCTAATTTTAGCTCTAACACTGATGATCCACCTACAAATGTGAACTGACGTTCAAAAATAAAACATTTGAAAACGGACCATTTTCCACATTTCTGAAGCATGACGTAATGGGGGGGTGTTATCTCTTTTGTCGAAAATCAGCCGTTTTTGCTCGAACATTAAATGCCTCCAAATGGTATTTAATTAACTTCCCGAGCCCCTGGAAGCATGAAAATCACTTTAAACATGCTAATTTTAGCTCTAACACTGATGATCCACCTACAAATGTGAACTGACGTTCAAAAATAAAACATTTGAAAACGGACCATTTTCCACATTTCTGAAGCATGACGTAATGGGGGGGTGTTATCTCTTTTGTCGAAAATCAGCCGTTTTTGCTCGAACATTAAATGCCTCCAAATGGTATTTAATTAACTTCCCGGGGTGAAGAAACCCTTTTTGAGAACTCAGAGTGAGTAAATTGGCCATTTTCATGCACTTTTAACCATTCCATAAATCTTGTGTTTTGGGCCCCTGGAAGCATGAAAATCACTTTAAACATGCTAATTTTAGCTCTAACACTGATGATCCACCTACAAATGTGAACTGACGTTCAAAAATAAAACATTTGAAAACGGACCATTTTCCACATTTCTGAAGCATGACGTAATGGGGGGGTGTTATCTCTTTTGTCGAAAATCAGCCGTTTTTGCTCGAACATTAAATGCCTCCAAATGGTATTTAATTAACTTCCCGAGCCCCTGGAAGCATGAAAATCACTTTAAACATGCTAATTTTAGCTCTAACACTGATGATCCACCTACAAATGTGAACTGACGTTCAAAAATAAAACATTTGAAAACGGACCATTTTCCACATTTCTGAAGCATGACGTAATGGGGGGGTGTTATCTCTTTTGTCGAAAATCAGCCGTTTTTGCTCGAACATTAAATGCCTCCAAATGGTATTTAATTAACTTCCCGGGGTGAAGAAACCCTTTTTGAGAACTCAGAGTGAGTAAATTGGCCATTTTCATGCACTTTTAACCATTCCATAAATCTTGTGTTTTGGGCCCCTGGAAGCATGAAAATCACTTTAAACATGCTAATTTTAGCTCTAACACTGATGATCCACCTACAAATGTGAACTAACGTTCAAAAATAAAACATTTGAAAACGGACCATTTTCCACATTTCTGAAGCATGACGTAATGGGGGGGTGTTATCTCTTTTGTCGAAAATCAGCCGTTTTTGCTCGAACATTAAATGCCTCCAAATGCTATTTAATTAACTTCCCGGGGTGAAGAAACCCTTTTTGAGAACTCAGAGTGAGTAAATTGGCCATTTTCATGCACTTTTAACCATTCCATAAATCTTGTGTTTTGGGCCCCTGGAAGCATGAAAATCACTTTAAACATGCTAATTTTAGCTCTAACACTGATGATCCACCTACAAATGTGAACTGACGTTCAAAAATAAAACATTTGAAAACGGACCATTTTCCACATTTCTGAAGCATGACGGAATGGGGGGGTGTTATCTCTTTTGTCGAAAATCAGCCGTTTTTGCTCGAACATTAAATGCCTCCAAATGGTATTTAATTAACTTCCCGAGCCCCTGGAAGCATGAAAATCACTTTAAACATGCTAATTTTAGCTCTAACACTGATGATCCACCTACAAATGTGAACTGACGTTCAAAAATAAAACATTTGAAAACGGACCATTTTCCACATTTCTGAAGCATGACGTAATGGGGGGGTGTTATCTCTTTTGTCGAAAATCAGCCGTTTTTGCTCGAACATTAAATGCCTCCAAATGGTATTTAATTAACTTCCCGAGCCCCTGGAAGCATGAAAATCACTTTAAACATGCTAATTTTAGCTCTAACACTGATGATCCACCTACAAATGTGAACTGACGTTCAAAAATAAAACATTTGAAAATGGACCATTTTCCACATTTCTGAAGCATGACGTAATGGGGGGGTGTTATCTCTTTTGTCGAAAATCAGCCGTTTTTGCTCGAACATTAAATGCCTCCAAATGGTATTTAATTAACTTCCCGAGCCCCTGGAAGCATGAAAATCACTTTAAACATGCTAATTTTAGCTCTAACACTGATGATCCACCTACAAATGTGAACTGACGTTCAAAAATAAAACATTTGAAAACGGACCATTTTCCACATTTCTGAAGCATGACGTAATGGGGGGGTGTTATCTCTTTTGTCGAAAATCAGCCGTTTTTGCTCGAACATTAAATGCCTCCAAATGGTATTTAATTAACTTCCCGAGCCCCTGGAAGCATGAAAATCACTTTAAACATGCTAATTTTAGCTCTAACACTGATGATCCACCTACAAATGTGAACTGACGTTCAAAAATAAAACATTTGAAAACGGACCATTTTCCACATTTCTGAAGCATGACGTAATGGGGGGGGTGTTATCTCTTTTGTCGAAAATCAGCCGTTTTTGCTCGAACATTAAATGCCTCCAAATGGTATTTAATTAACTTCCCGAGCCCCTGGAAGCATGAAAATCACTTTAAACATGCTAATTTTAGCTCTAACACTGATGATCCACCTACAAATGTGAACTGACGTTCAAAAATAAAACATTTGAAAACGGACCATTTTCCACATTTCTGAAGCATGACGTAATGGGGGGGTGTTATCTCTTTTGTCGAAAATCAGCCGTTTTTGCTCGAACATTAAATGCCTCCAAATGGTATTTAATTAACTTCCCGAGCCCCTGGAAGCATGAAAATCACTTTAAACATGCTAATTTTAGCTCTAACACTGATGATCCACCTACAAATGTGAACTGACGTTCAAAAATAAAACATTTGAAAACGGACCATTTTCCACATTTCTGAAGCATGACGTAATGGGGGGGGTGTTATCTCTTTTGTCGAAAATCAGCCGTTTTTGCTCGAACATTAAATGCCTCCAAATGGTATTTAATTAACTTCCCGGGGTGAAGAAACCCTTTTTGAGAACTCAGAGTGAGTAAATTGGCCATTTTCATGCACTTTTAACCATTCCATAAATCTTGTGTTTTGGGCCCCTGGAAGCATGAAAATCACTTTAAACATGCTAATTTTAGCTCTAACACTGATGATCCACCTACAAATGTGAACTGACGTTCAAAAATAAAACATTTGAAAACGGACCATTTTCCACATTTCTGAAGCATGACGTAATGGGGGGGTGTTATCTCTTTTGTCGAAAATCAGCCATTTTTGCTCGAACATTAAATGCCTCCAAATGGTATTTAATTAACTTCCCGAGCCCCTGGAAGCATGAAAATCACTTTAAACATGCTAATTTTAGCTCTAACACTGATGATCCACCTACAAATGTGAACTGACGTTCAAAAATAAAACATTTGAAAACGGACCATTTTCCACATTTCTGAAGCATGACGTAATGGGGGGGTGTTATCTCTTTTGTCGAAAATCAGCCGTTTTTGCTCGAACATTAAATGCCTCCAAATGGTATTTAATTAACTTCCCGAGCCCCTGGAAGCATGAAAATCACTTTAAACATGCTAATTTTAGCTCTAACACTGATGATCCACCTACAAATGTGAACTGACGTTCAAAAATAAAACATTTGAAAACGGACCATTTTCCACATTTCTGAAGCATGACGTAATGGGGGGGTGTTATCTCTTTTGTCGAAAATCAGCCGTTTTTGCTCGAACATTAAATGCCTCCAAATGGTATTTAATTAACTTCCCGGGGTGAAGAAACCCTTTTTGAGAACTCAGAGTGAGTAAATTGGCCATTTTCATGCACTTTTAACCATTCCATAAATCTTGTGTTTTGGGCCCCTGGAAGCATGAAAATCACTTTAAACATGCTAATTTTAGCTCTAACACTGATGATCCACCTACAAATGTGAACTGACGTTCAAAAATAAAACATTTGAAAACGGACCATTTTCCACATTTCTGAAGCATGACGTAATGGGGGGGTGTTATCTCTTTTGTCGAAAATCAGCCGTTTTTGCTCGAACATTAAATGCCTCCAAATGGTATTTAATTAACTTCCCGGGGTGAAGAAACCCTTTTTGAGAACTCAGAGTGAGTAAATTGGCCATTTTCATGCACTTTTAACCATTCCATAAATCTTGTGTTTTGGGCCCCTGGAAGCATGAAAATCACTTTAAACATGCTAATTTTAGCTCTAACACTGATGATCCACCTACAAATGTGAACTGACGTTCAAAAATAAAACATTTGAAAACGGACCATTTTCCACATTTCTGAAGCATGACGTAATGGGGGGGTGTTATCTCTTTTGTCGAAAATCAGCCGTTTTTGCTCGAACATTAAATGCCTCCAAATGGTATTTAATTAACTTCCCGAGCCCCTGGAAGCATGAAAATCACTTTAAACATGCTAATTTTAGCTCTAACACTGATGATCCACCTACAAATGTGAACTGACGTTCAAAAATAAAACATTTGAAAACGGAGCATTTTCCACATTTCTGAAGCATGACGTAATGGGGGGGTGTTATCTCTTTTGTCGAAAATCAGCCGTTTTTGCTCGAACATTAAATGCCTCCAAATGGTATTTAATTAACTTCCCGAGCCCCTGGAAGCATGAAAATCACTTTAAACATGCTAATTTTAGCTCTAACACTGATGATCCACCTACAAATGTGAACTGACGTTCAAAAATAAAACATTTGAAAACGGACCATTTTCCACATTTCTGAAGCATGACGTAATGGGGGGGTGTTATCTCTTTTGTCGAAAATCAGCCGTTTTTGCTCGAACATTAAATGCCTCCAAATGGTATTTAATTAACTTCCCGGGGTGAAGAAACCCTTTTTGAGAACTCAGAGTGAGTAAATTGGCCATTTTCATGTACTTTTAACCATTCCATAAATCTTGTGTTTTGGGCCCCTGGAAGCATGAAAATCACTTTAAACATGCTAATTTTAGCTCTAACACTGATGATCCACCTACAAATGTGAACTGACGTTCAAAAATAAAACATTTGAAAACGGACCATTTTCCACATTTCTGAAGCATGACGTAATGGGGGGGTGTTATCTCTTTTGTCGAAAATCAGCCGTTTTTGCTCGAACATTAAATGCCTCCAAATGGTATTTAATTAACTTCCCGAGCCCCTGGAAGCATGAAAATCACTTTAAACATGCTAATTTTAGCTCCAACACTGATGATCCACCTACAAATGTGAACTGACGTTCAAAAATAAAACATTTGAAAACGGACCATTTTCCACATTTCTGAAGCATGACGTAATGGGGGGGTGTTATCTCTTTTGTCGAAAATCAGCCGTTTTTGCTCGAACATTAAATGCCTCCAAATGGTATTTAATTAACTTCCCGAGCCCCTGGAAGCATGAAAATCACTTTAAACATGCTAATTTTAGCTCTAACACTGATGATCCACCTACAAATGTGAACTGACGTTCAAAAATAAAACATTTGAAAACGGACCATTTTCCACATTTCTGAAGCATGACGTAATGGGGGGGTGTTATCTCTTTTGTCGAAAATCAGCCGTTTTTGCTCGAACATTAAATGCCTCCAAATGGTATTTAATTAACTTCCCGGGGTGAAGAAACCCTTTTTGAGAACTCAGAGTGAGTAAATTGGCCATTTTCATGCACTTTTAACCATTCCATAAATCTTGTGTTTTGGGCCCCTGGAAGCATGAAAATCACTTTAAACATGCTAATTTTAGCTCTAACACTGATGATCCACCTACAAATGTGAACTGACGTTCAAAAATAAAACATTTGAAAACGGACCATTTTCCACATTTCTGAAGCATGACGTAATGGGGGGGTGTTATCTCTTTTGTCGAAAATCAGCCGTTTTTGCTCGAACATTAAATGCCTCCAAATGGTATTTAATTAACTTCCTGGGGTGAAGAAACCCTTTTTGAGAACTCAGAGTGAGTAAATTGGCCATTTTCATGCACTTTTAACCATTCCATAAATCTTGTGTTTTGGGCCCCTGGAAGCATGAAAATCACTTTAAACATGCTAATTTTAGCTCTAACACTGATGATCCACCTACAAATGTGAACTGACGTTCAAAAATAAAACATTTGAAAACGGACCATTTTCCACATTTCTGAAGCATGACGTAATGGGGGGGTGTTATCTCTTTTGTCGAAAATCAGCCGTTTTTGCTCGAACATTAAATGCCTCCAAATGGTATTTAATTAACTTCCCGAGCCCCTGGAAGCATGAAAATCACTTTAAACATGCTAATTTTAGCTCTAACACTGATGATCCACCTACAAATGTGAACTGACGTTCAAAAATAAAACATTTGAAAACGGACCATTTTCCACATTTCTGAAGCATGACGTAATGGGGGGGTGTTATCTCTTTTGTCGAAAATCAGCCGTTTTTGCTCGAACATTAAATGCCTCCAAATGGTATTTAATTAACTTCCCGGGGTGAAGAAACCCTTTTTGAGAACTCAGAGTGAGTAAATTGGCCATTTTCATGCACTTTTAACCATTCCATAAATCTTGTGTTTTGGGCCCCTGGAAGCATGAAAATCACTTTAAACATGCTAATTTTAGCTCTAACACTGATGATCCACCTACAAATGTGAACTGACGTTCAAAAATAAAACATTTGAAAACGGACCATTTTCCACATTTCTGAAGCATGACGTAATGGGGGGGTGTTATCTCTTTTGTCGAAAATCAGCCGTTTTTGCTCGAACATTAAATGCCTCCAAATGGTATTTAATTAACTTCCCGGGGTGAAGAAACCCTTTTTGAGAACTCAGATTGAGTAAATTGGCCATTTTCATGCACTTTTAACCATTCCATAAATCTTGTGTTTTGGGCCCCTGGAAGCATGAAAATCACTTTAAACATGCTAATTTTAGCTCTAACACTGATGATCCACCTACAAATGTGAACTGACGTTCAAAAATAAAACATTTGAAAACGGACCATTTTCCACATTTCTGAAGCATGACGTAATGGGGGGGTGTTATCTCTTTTGTCGAAAATCAGCCGTTTTTGCTCGAACATTAAATGCCTCCAAATGGTATTTAATTAACTTCCCGAGCCCCTGGAAGCATGAAAATCACTTTAAACATGCTAATTTTAGCTCTAACACTGATGATCCACCTACAAATGTGAACTGACGTTCAAAAATAAAACATTTGAAAACGGACCATTTTCCACATTTCTGAAGCATGACGTAATGGGGGGGTGTTATCTCTTTTGTCGAAAATCAGCCGTTTTTGCTCGAACATTAAATGCCTCCAAATGGTATTTAATTAACTTCCCGGGGTGAAGAAACCCTTTTTGAGAACTCAGAGTGAGTAAATTGGCCATTTTCATGCACTTTTAACCATTCCATAAATCTTGTGTTTTGGGCCCCTGGAAGCATGAAAATCACTTTAAACATGCTAATTTTAGCTCTAACACTGATGATCCACCTACAAATGTGAACTGACGTTCAAAAATAAAACATTTGAAAACGGACCATTTTCCACATTTCTGAAGCATGACGTAATGGGGGGGGTGTTATCTCTTTTGTCGAAAATCAGCCGTTTTTGCTCGAACATTAAATGCCTCCAAATGGTATTTAATTAACTTCCCGGGGTGAAGAAACCCTTTTTGAGAACTCAGAGTGAGTAAATTGGCCATTTTCATGCACTTTTAACCATTCCATAAATCTTGTGTTTTGGGCCCCTGGAAGCATGAAAATCACTTTAAACATGCTAATTTTAGCTCTAACACTGATGATCCACCTACAAATGTGAACTGACGTTCAAAAATAAAACATTTGAAAACGGACCATTTTCCACATTTCTGAAGCATGACGTAATGGGGGGGTGTTATCTCTTTTGTCGAAAATCAGCCGTTTTTGCTCGAACATTAAATGCCTCCAAATGGTATTTAATTAACTTCCCGGGGTGAAGAAACCCTTTTTGAGAACTCAGAGTGAGTAAATTGGCCATTTTCATGCACTTTTAACCATTCCATAAATCTTGTGTTTTGGGCCCCTGGAAGCATGAAAATCACTTTAAACATGCTAATTTTAGCTCTAACACTGATGATCCACCTACAAATGTGAACTGACGTTCAAAAATAAAACATTTGAAAACGGACCATTTTCCACATTTCTGAAGCATGACGTAATGGGGGGGTGTTATCTCTTTTGTCGAAAATCAGCCGTTTTTGCTCGAACATTAAATGCCTCCAAATGGTATTTAATTAACTTCCCGAGCCCCTGGAAGCATGAAAATCACTTTAAACATGCTAATTTTAGCTCTAACACTGATGATCCACCTACAAATGTGAACTGACGTTCAAAAATAAAACATTTGAAAACGGACCATTTTCCACATTTCTGAAGCATGACGTAATGGGGGGGTGTTATCTCTTTTGTCGAAAATCAGCCGTTTTTGCTCGAACATTAAATGCCTCCAAATGGTATTTAATTAACTTCCCGGGGTGAAGAAACCCTTTTTGAGAACTCAGAGTGAGTAAATTGGCCATTTTCATGCACTTTTAACCATTCCATAAATCTTGTGTTTTGGGCCCCTGGAAGCATGAAAATCACTTTAAACATGCTAATTTTAGCTCTAACACTGATGATCCACCTACAAATGTGAACTGACGTTCAAAAATAAAACATTTGAAAACGGACCATTTTCCACATTTCTGAAGCATGACGTAATGGGGGGGGTGTTATCTCTTTTGTCGAAAATCAGCCGTTTTTGCTCGAACATTAAATGCCTCCAAATGGTATTTAATTAACTTCCCGGGGTGAAGAAACCCTTTTTGAGAACTCAGAGTGAGTAAATTGGCCATTTTCATGCACTTTTAACCATTCCATAAATCTTGTGTTTTGGGCCCCTGGAAGCATGAAAATCACTTTAAACATGCTAATTTTAGCTCTAACACTGATGATCCACCTACAAATGTGAACTGACGTTCAAAAATAAAACATTTGAAAACGGACCATTTTCCACATTTCTGAAGCATGACGTAATGGGGGGGTGTTATCTCTTTTGTCGAAAATCAGCCGTTTTTGCTCGAACATTAAATGCCTCCAAATGGTATTTAATTAACTTCCCGAGCCCCTGGAAGCATGAAAATCACTTTAAACATGCTAATTTTAGCTCTAACACTGATGATCCACCTACAAATGTGAACTGACGTTCAAAAATAAAACATTTGAAAACGGACCATTTTCCACATTTCTGAAGCATGACGTAATGGGGGGGTGTTATCTCTTTTGTCGAAAATCAGCCGTTTTTGCTCGAACATTAAATGCCTCCAAATGGTATTTAATTAACTTCCCGAGCCCCTGGAAGCATGAAAATCACTTTAAACATGCTAATTTTAGCTCTAACACTGATGATCCACCTACAAATGTGAACTGACGTTCAAAAATAAAACATTTGAAAACGGACCATTTTCCACATTTCTGAAGCATGACGTAATGGGGGGGTGTTATCTCTTTTGTTGAAAATCAGCCGTTTTTGCTCGAACATTAAATGCCTCCAAATGGTATTTAATTAACTTCCCGAGCCCCTGGAAGCATGAAAATCACTTTAAACATGCTAATTTTAGCTCTAACACTGATGATCCACCTACAAATGTGAACTGACGTTCAAAAATAAAACATTTGAAAACGGACCATTTTCCACATTTCTGAAGCATGACGTAATGGGGGGGTGTTATCTCTTTTGTCGAAAATCAGCCGTTTTTGCTCGAACATTAAATGCCTCCAAATGGTATTTAATTAACTTCCCGAGCCCCTGGAAGCATGAAAATCACTTTAAACATGCTAATTTTAGCTCTAACACTGATGATCCACCTACAAATGTGAACTGACGTTCAAAAATAAAACATTTGAAAACGGACCATTTTCCACATTTCTGAAGCATGACGTAATGGGGGGGTGTTATCTCTTTTGTCGAAAATCAGCCGTTTTTGCTCGAACATTAAATGCCTCCAAATGGTATTTAATTAACTTCCCGGGGTGAAGAAACACTTTTTGAGAACTCAGAGTGAGTAAATTGGCCATTTTCATGCACTTTTAACCATTCCATAAATCTTGTGTTTTGGGCCCCTGGAAGCATGAAAATCACTTTAAACATGCTAATTTTAGCTCTAACACTGATGATCCACCTACAAATGTGAACTGACGTTCAAAAATAAAACATTTGAAAACGGACCATTTTCCACATTTCTGAAGCATGACGTAATGGGGGGGTGTTATCTCTTTTGTCGAAAATCAGCCGTTTTTGCTCGAACATTAAATGCCTCCAAATGGTATTTAATTAACTTCCCGAGCCCCTGGAAGCATGAAAAATCACTTTAAACATGCTAATTTTAGCTCTAACACTGATGATCCACCTACAAATGTGAACTGACGTTCAAAAATAAAACATTTGAAAACGGACCATTTTCCACATTTCTGAAGCATGACGTAATGGGGGGGTGTTATCTCTTTTTGTCGAAAATCAGCCGTTTTTGCTCGAACATTAAATGCCTCCAAATGGTATTTAATTAACTTCCCGAGCCCCTGGAAGCATGAAAATCACTTTAAACATGCTAATTTTAGCTCTAACACTGATGATCCACCTACAAATGTGAACTGACGTTCAAAAATAAAACATTTGAAAACGGACCATTTTCCACATTTCTGAAGCATGGCGTAATGGGGGGGTGTTATCTCTTTTGTCGAAAATCAGCCGTTTTTGCTCGAACATTAAATGCCTCCAAATGGTATTTAATTAACTTCCCGAGCCCCTGGAAGCATGAAAATCACTTTAAACATGCTAATTTTAGCTCTAACACTGATGATCCACCTACAAATGTGAACTGACGTTCAAAATAAAACATTTGAAAACGGACCATTTTCCACATTTCTGAAGCATGACGTAATGGGGGGGTGTTATCTCTTTTGTCGAAAATCAGCCGTTTTTGCTCGAACATTAAATGCCTCCAAATGGTATTTAATTAACTTCCCGGGGTGAAGAAACCCTTTTTGAGAACTCAGAGTGAGTAAATTGGCCATTTTCATGCACTTTTAACCATTCCATAAATCTTGTGTTTTGGGCCCCTGGAAGCATGAAAATCACTTTAAACATGCTAATTTTAGCTCTAACACTGATGATCCACCTACAAATGTGAACTGACGTTCAAAAATAAAACATTTGAAAACGGACCATTTTCCACATTTCTGAAGCATGACGTAATGGGGGGGTGTTATCTCTTTTGTCGAAAATCAGCCGTTTTTGCTCGAACATTAAATGCCTCCAAATGGTATTTAATTAACTTCCCGGGGTGAAGAAACCCTTTTTTGAGAACTCAGAGTGAGTAAATTGGCCATTTTCATGCACTTTTAACCATTCCATAAATCTTGTGTTTTGGGCCCCTGGAAGCATGAAAATCACTTTAAACATGCTAATTTTAGCTCTAACACTGATGATCCACCTACAAATGTGAACTGACGTTCAAAAATAAAACATTTGAAAACGGACCATTTTCCACATTTCTGAAGCATGACGTAATGGGGGGGTGTTATCTCTTTTGTCGAAAATCAGCCGTTTTTGCTCGAACATTAAATGCCTCCAAATGGTATTTAATTAACTTCCGGGGTGAAGAAACCCTTTTTGAGAACTCAGAGTGAGTAAATTGGCCATTTTCATGCACTTTTAACCATTCCATAAAATCTTGTGTTTTGGGCCCCTGGAAGCATGAAAATCACTTTAAACATGCTAATTTTAGCTCTAACACTGATGATCCACCTACAAATGTGAACTGACGTTCAAAAATAAAACATTTGAAAACGGACCATTTTCCACATTTCTGAAGCATGACGTAATGGGGGGGTGTTATCTCTTTTGTCGAAAATCAGCCGTTTTTGCTCGAACATTAAATGCCTCCAAATGGTATTTAATTAACTTCCCGAGCCCCTGGAAGCATGAAAATCACTTTAAACATGCTAATTTTAGCTCTAACACTGATGATCCACCTACAAATGTGAACTGACGTTCAAAAATAAAACATTTGAAAACGGACCATTTTCCACATTTCTGAAGCATGACGTAATGGGGGGGTGTTATCTCTTTTGTCGAAAATCAGCCGTTTTTGCTCGAACATTAAATGCCTCCAAATGGTATTTAATTAACTTCCCGAGCCCCTGGAAGCATGAAAATCACTTTAAACATGCTAATTTTAGCTCTAACACTGATGATCCACCTACAAATGTGAACTGACGTTCAAAAATAAAACATTTGAAAACGGACCATTTTCCACATTTCTGAAGCATGACGTAATGGGGGGGTGTTATCTCTTTTGTCGAAAATCAGCCGTTTTTGCTCGAACATTAAATGCCTCCAAATGGTATTTAATTAACTTCCCGAGCCCCTGGAAGCATGAAAATCACTTTAAACATGCTAATTTTAGCTCTAACACTGATGATCCACCTACAAATGTGAACTGACGTTCAAAAATAAAACATTTGAAAACGGACCATTTTCCACATTTCTGAAGCATGACGTAATGGGGGGGTGTTATCTCTTTTGTCGAAAATCAGCCGTTTTTGCTCGAACATTAAATGCCTCCAAATGGTATTTAATTAACTTCCCGAGCCCCTGGAAGCATGAAAATCACTTTAAACATGCTAATTTTAGCTCTAACACTGATGATCCACCTACAAATGTGAACTGACGTTCAAAAATAAAACATTTGAAAACGGACCATTTTCCACATTTCTGAAGCATGACGTAATGGGGGGGTGTTATCTCTTTTGTCGAAAATCAGCCGTTTTTGCTCGAACATTAAATGCCTCCAAATGGTATTTAATTAACTTCCCGAGCCCCTGGAAGCATGAAAATCACTTTAAACATGCTAATTTTAGCTCTAACACTGATGATCCACCTACAAATGTGAACTGACGTTCAAAAATAAAACATTTGAAAACGGACCATTTTCCACATTTCTGAAGCATGACGTAATGGGGGGGTGTTATCTCTTTTGTCGAAAATCAGCCGTTTTTGCTCGAACATTAAATGCCTCCAAATGGTATTTAATTAACTTCCCGGGGTGAAGAAACCCTTTTTGAGAACTCAGAGTGAGTAAATTGGCCATTTTCATGCACTTTTAACCATTCCATAAATCTTGTGTTTTGGGCCCCTGGAAGCATGAAAATCACTTTAAACATGCTAATTTTAGCTCTAACACTGATGATCCACCTACAAATGTGAACTGACGTTCAAAAATAAAACATTTGAAAACGGACCATTTTCCACATTTCTGAAGCATGACGTAATGGGGGGGGTGTTATCTCTTTTGTCGAAAATCAGCCGTTTTTGCTCGAACATTAAATGCCTCCAAATGGTATTTAATTAACTTCCCGAGCCCCTGGAAGCATGAAAATCACTTTAAACATGCTAATTTTAGCTCTAACACTGATGATCCACCTACAAATGTGAACTGACGTTCAAAAATAAAACATTTGAAAACGGACCATTTTCCACATTTCTGAAGCATGACGTAATGGGGGGTGTTATCTCTTTTGTCGAAAATCAGCCGTTTTTGCT